>NC_057795.1:221644094-221661276 GCF_018294505.1 Triticum aestivum
GTGTGGGTAGCGCCTTTTGAATTGATTTTACTATTTACTAGTGTGGATTGGCTGTTTTGTCTTGGGCCCAGAGAAACAATTACTACTAGTACAGTGGAGACACTCTACAGCTACCCAGAAAAACAATTACTACTAGTACAGTGGAGACACTCTACCGCTTTTGGCTCCTCCTAGGTCATTGAAACGTCTCCTTCTACTGAATGCCATTATACTTTTGTTCACCGACATGCGGGCCATGCAGCACGCGGGCCCAAATGCCATCCACCAAATTAGCATGCAGTATGCAAGCGGAGAGTCACCCCGGTCGTAGCGCGGCAGTAACGAGCCGTCGTATCACAAAACCCCACCTCCCCGCAGTCTAAGTTTGACGGACAAAGCAACCATCATTTCACTCCTTGCTGAATCCCCTTCTCCCTCACCGTCTTCAAGAAAGGCAACACTCTCATCTGCCACTGTTCTTCTCTCCCAACGAAGGGAAGGTAAGCGGATCCGTGATGTTGGTATATTTTCGTTCAGAGAAAAAAAAGAACTTTTGCAAAGCAGTAACCGATCCTCACTCTCTTTTTTGTTTCATTGTCATTGCGATTGTGTTTTCCTTTCAGTGATCTCCTAGTATTCGTCAGTTTCATGATGGACCAAGGAGAACCAGGCAAAGATCTGCCAATATTGGAGCAGACGCGGGAGGCTGATCCCCACGAGACAGAGAGCTCCAAGAAGATGGAGGCAAGCACCGAGCCGACCCCAGATACACTCACGGCCACCACTGAGATGGTCAACGCCCCATTTGAGGTTACATCCCCCGTGGCACTGCAGGAGCAGTTTTCCCCCTTGGAGGATGTGTCCACCCCCCCCCCCACTGAGCTGCCCAAGGTGATTTCCTTCTTTGCCGATCTCGATTGTGGTTTTTCATCTAAGTATGTGGTGATTTTTTTAGAAAAGGAAGTATGTGGTGATTAATAATGCAAAATTTTATTAGCTTCGATGCCATGCTATACATAGTGGTTTAAATAACTTTTGTTTCTTATACTGAAAAGTAATTCATAATGTGTTTCTGTTTCAATTAGAGCCCTGATGCAGACAAGGATTTTATGGTTGTGCATGTCACTCGCTATGAGGCAGATGACCTGAATATATGCACTGGGAAAATAGAGTTCTTAGGCTGTTGGATGCTGGAAGCCATTTGCAGTTATACCAATGAAGAGTTGTATTCCAGCCTCACTGTTGTCAGGCGTGTTGTCCAGGGTGTACTGAAGCACAAGAAGTTCAAAGCTACTCCTTCGTTTGCGAGGCATACTGTTCTTGTCAAGCTTACGTAGGAAGATGACGTGGCATGCCTCCAAACAAGTTTATCAGTGGCAAGGCCACAAGGTTGTCTTCATGAAGGTTCACAGGAGTGAGCTGCTGTGGGACGTCCTCTATGATGTTCATGGCAAGGTCCATCTTGTGTCCAGCCCTGATTAGATCGAGGCATGAAATAGTTGCCCCAGCTAGTGTTTAATAGTAGTTTGGATTGTGTCTAATTATCCAAACCTTGCCTGTTATCGACCCCTCTGGGGCTAGTACTCTGTTTGAATCCGTCTATGGGAACTGTTGCCACTTTTGTTTGCCCGTGAATCATGTGAGAACCATCATAATTGTTGCCGAAACAGATGCGTCCTCACTAGTTTTTTCATGAATATGGCATGGTAAGACATAAGTTGTCACGGTTTATCATACGAGCAGTGTGTGTTTTGATGAAATAGAGCACTCGTTCGAGAACAGTGCGCTGACGTATACATAAGTACTTGTAAACACTATTGGTGCTACCCCACTTGTAAGCAGTTGTGCAAAACACGGCACATTGGCTCAACTCGCTTCAACACTAGGCTATCGACCAGCTAACAATCAACAATCTGCTGTCTGACATATAAGCAACTACTATGTATCTTGTTACAGTGGTTCATGCAGTTAATTGAGGCCACAATGTAATAAATTCCAAACGTTCATGCGCTAGTCCAGCGCTCATGTGGAACACTCACAATTAAACTCGTCTTCATAAAAAACTTGAAAAGCATAAGTTAAGCAATTTTATACATCTCAATGATTCATAGAACATAACAAACATATACTAGTTCACAGCAAAAGACAAAGTTGTGACTAGGTTTACAAATCAGGAAAAAACAAGCAAGGTTTCTCTGAGCAAAGGGCCTCCCGGCAGGCTTAAATTTCTTGGAGTTCACTCTGGTTTTTTCTTGTTGCCACCATCCAGGATTAGGTTCTCTCATTCCAGAATATCCAATTATAATTGTGGTCTCAGCTGGAATGCTGAACTGAACCATGCAGTGTACTGACCAGCTGAAATGCTTGTGCATTCTACTAAATTTAAGCACCGCTATTTGCAGAAATAAGCAGACCACAATGCCTCTTGTCCGCGCACCTGTCCAAAAAACTGTCGTGCAGCCGTGCCAGCTAGTCCTCGGTCCCTGGATGAACTGGTAGAAAGTGCATTCCGGACTAGGATGCAGTTGTTTTCGCTTGTCCCTGCACTGCAATCAGGAAGTAAAACGTACGAATCAGCTTCTTTTAGATTGCGTTGGTCATTCTACCTTAGTCACTACCAATGTAGGGATACCTTGAAGACGGGAGGTTAGACGACGGCAACGAGGGATAGCCATCTCATTTTGCGCAGTTGTACTAAAACTGAGGTGTGTGCTTTTGATTGCGCGGATAGAAATGATACGGAGACAGACATCCCGAAATGATATGGAGACAGACATCCCTGTTTGCGCAAATACGAAATACGGTTATTTAAAGAGTGACACATATTACTACTTTCCCCCGTTTCCTCTTAGAACCAAGTTCTAGATTCATGCTACAGCTTTCCCACTTTCTTCCCTGTTTGAACCAACGCTTTGAGTTCACTGTATGAACTAGCTTTACTTCTAATAATAGTAGAAGTCTAGGTGGCTTTGTAACAGCGGACAGAAGAAGAAAAGGATCCACACGAAGGGGGGAGAGCTGGGGCAGTAGAGCAAGGCAGGTTTTGAAGGAATATATACCTGAGGGTCGTCGGCATGTGGCAAAGACGGCGTCGGGAGGCCGCATCTTGGCCACAATACCGCAGGGAGGAAGAAGGGGTCAGAGGCCCTCCCGAGCCGGCGCTCTCTCGGAGAGAACGGCACGGCCACCGATCGGGACGCACGGGTAGCCGTTGGTCTCCTTCCTCGCCACCGACAATAGCGTGAACGATGCACCTACACCCCCTGCCCCGGTCGAGGTTGTCCGGCCGGATTTGTGACCAGCCGTGAGATGAGAGAGAGAGTGTGGCCAGCTATGTCTTGCTTAGATCTGGAGAGCATGAGAGAGTGAAAGAGAGGAACCCTAGTAAAGCAAGCACTAAGGCTCCTGCTTTTATATATAGTGGAGTGATTTTATTGTACCGGCTTCAAAAAAATGCGCTCCTACGTGTACCCGCGAGTGGGTGTGAGATAACTAGTGCATGCATGCACCGCTTCTCTTCATGAGAGTACAATATATACTATGCCCAAAGAACATTCGCCGCAAGAGTAATAGTATAAGTGTGTGACATGTGAGCTAAAATAAAATGTGCGCGCCGTCTTTTGTTTTTTAGAAGTTCTGAGGGTAGGGTGTGAAGAGCACATATGTGCGTGACGTCTACCTGCAGATAGACGATGGGTGCGACGTGCGAGTCTGCGAGAGGACTCAGGAGATTCGTGACTCGTGAGGGTGCGTGTGCCTGAGAGAGAGGGGGGCACTTATCAATGCAATGCATATGTCCGTAAATCATTATCCGACAAACGTTCGCCACAAGCCTTTTCCTGACGAACGCCATAAGAACCGTTAGATCAGCATCCGACAGTGTCAGCTTTGCCATGTCATTTAACAGAACAGCCACTCCTCCTACACATAAATCTTCCACATGAGTGTTAGCAACTGCTGTATGCTCCCTCCGTTCCGAAATGCACTGCATATAGCTTTATTGAAAATTAGAACCTCGCAAACTTTTACCGAGTTTTCGTGTAACAAATTGCACATGTAGAATACCCTGTATATATCATTTCATTCATCTTTGATAGGTAACTATAAAGATGGGTGAGGAGTGTACAAAGAAAGACCATCATATCACCCGCAGCAATTTCAACCATCCTTTAGTGTCGAGGAATATCATAGGAACTCTATATGATATGGTTTTTATAGGATTTTTTTTCCTTTAGAGCCAATTGGTTCATAGGAATAGATTCATATACTCTACATTTCAAAGGAAATAAACATGATATCATTTCTATAGCTTTAGAGCCACTTGGTTCATATGAATGGATTCCTATACTCCCTTAATTTCGAAGGAAAATAAACTTTAGCGTATATTCAATAGAAAAGTTCCTATGATATGAACCAAATTACATCTCTTTACTAATCCCTCCTCATAGGAATTGAGATACATGTCATCTTTAGATTCAATAGAAAAGTTCCTATGATGTGAACCAAATGACATCTCTTTTCCAATCCCTACTCATAGGAATTGAGATGCTCCATGTCATCTCTTTCCCAACAACTTCCACGTATGCATCCTCTATTCCTAAATAGATAGTACAACCCACTGGTAGCTTTTTTCCAAAACATGCAACTATGGCACAAGAACTATATAGTGTGCCAATAACTTCGAAAGATGGTCGTTGGATGAAGCTAACCCGACAGTGCAGAGATGGGAAAATCCGAGCACTACTGGCCGTTGGATATCATCAACATTCCACCAGATCTGCCACATGTACAATTTAGAAGACTCCATGGTTGAACTTAAGCATAATGCATAAACCTCAAAACACAAGCACTTCTCCTTTGTTCTAGAATCTTCTGTATCATAATTGATTATTTTTTTCTAAATGAATTGCCATTACTTTTTTTACTTTATGATTTACAATGCACAACCCCATGAATCTTAACATTTTTATAAAACTAATTGATTTTGAATGAGATGAACTATAAGAACTAAACGAACATCTACATCATGCATATATGACTCAAAGATTTACATGCTATAGTGTGTATTTATTCATAATTTGGTTTCAAAATCTCATGCGTTCAATACATGTGTACCTTACTAGTTTTGAGTAGAGTAGCAAATTTCACGCGGCCCCGGGTATATCAAAATGTAGGGCCCATGCATCATTGCCTTTCGGTCGAACCTACGTCCACAATTTTTTGTACGTGCTATATCTCCACTGGTCCCCGAAGCCAAAATGCTGCCTCGTTCCCGTAAAACCAAGTGGCCCACACATATTTAAGGCATCGACTCGAACCCGTTTACTACGACGTGGCCCCGCACGCTGTAGTACTCCTACAAACCCTACCGCCACACTCATCATCGGTTTTCTTCAAGAGGACGAGGGAGAAGCCGATTTGTAGTGGAGGCACTTTCAAAAAAGAAAAAGGATCTGTAGTGGAGACCCATACCCTAGGGTGCCCTAGGTAGCTGCCGCATGCATCATTATTTTCTCTTTTCTTTATGCTCTTGCGCGCTAGAGTGAAATGATGGTTACTTCGTCCGTCCAGCTTAATGCGGGAAAGGTGGGGCTTTGTGATTTGACCCCTCATCGCTCATTTTCTACTACTGCGGCGCTACGACTGGGGTGCCTCCAATTCCAACCGCTGCTCCAAACTGTAATTTGGTGCATCGCACGTGGAACAAGATGGTGGATGAGCCACACGTCTGCCAAAGGGGTCCTGTTAAGTGGGTCGCCATTTCGTGTTCGGACTGACCCTGCTTGTGTTGCTACGCCAACACGACATGAGAAGCCTACCACTTGGTTTTGCTCCTTGGTGAATCCCAACTATATTGATCTAAAAAGATACGTGCTGAACTACCCTCTCCGTCTCGGTTTTTTATTTGTAGGCGTCTCGGTTTATAGGGCCTGCACATAGTTCTAGGTCATCCATTTGACTAACTAAATATGAGTTACTATGTCACAAAAAGTATATCATTGGATTCTTATTGGTTGATATGTGAAGAAACAATAAACGAGGTAGAAGTTAATGCACCACGCCTTAGTATTGTGGGATTATTTGGTTTTCGTAAGATGACTTACTCACCTAGACGGAGGCAGTAGTTGTATTTAAAAGTCGAGGGCGGGGCTTTTCCTGCGCGGTAGGCGGGGCAGTTCCGCCTAGTCAGTTCGACAGAGACGCGACAAGACGAGGGAGTAGGCTGCTGCAAATGTAGGGCTGCGTGATTTGACAGCGAGTTACTGCTGGACAGATGGGGCCCCGTGATTTGACTTGCCATTATTATTTTAACTGCGACGCTACGACCGGCGTGAGTCTCCCGATTCCTGACCACCTCCATACAGGTGCCTCTCCCAATGCTCAACCATGTAGTAGTAGAGGCTGCCTCTTGCATGAGAGCCCACTTCTCCACTTTTCCCTTGCCTCTCTTTCCTCCACATATGCAAAAATGCCATGTAAAGCGCACTATTGTACTTACTTGCTCCTGCAGGTTCTTAAGCTTGCCACATAGGCATAAAGTCTGATGTGGCAAGTTAATCAAGAAGAGAGAGACTACTTTGGTGACCCAAGGAAGAAATGGTGCTAAGCGCGTGTACCTAGGTGAAAAGACAATTTTGACTGTATAGCTAATTAAATGAAGCAAACTTAGCAACACCATTTCATTGGAAGAGGTCACTCCTTGGCAAATGCAATAAATACTAGTACTCCCTGTGTCCCACTATATAAGAACGTTTTTGACACTACACTAGCTAGTGTCAAAAACGTTCTTATATTATGGGACGGAGGGAGTACGAAGAAAGAGATAGAGAGGAGTAAAACAAAATACACTTATAGCCAACCTTATAGCCAACCTTGTTGTAGTATGAGTGACTAAGTGATGACTATGTATGACATGCCAACATTAGATAGCCTAATGCACCGTGTTAAATCTCCAAGGGCGCGACCACGTGAGCGACGCGACGGTCGTGGTAGGCGCGACCATGATACAGGCTGCCGGCAGCCCTTGGATCTGAGATCAAACGGTCGCATGCTAAGTTGCTGAAAATTTTAAGAATAACCCTCCAGGATAGGATATTCACCCATAGGTCTAGAATCACGCCATGCAACCGTTCGATCTCAGATCCAAGGGCTCTCGGAAGCCCGTATCATGGGAGAATGGAAAGCCACTACCCTGCCGTTCGCATGCTACCAGTTCTGTCGTGTATTTGTCACGGCAGATGTCCTTGTGAAAGGACTTAGTCGTGGAGCCATCGCTACGGGTTAACTTGAAGGGGTTAAAGCGGACACAAAGACACAAGGGTTTATACTAGTTCGGCCCCTTCAATGAAGGTAAAAGCCTACGTCTAGTTGTGATGGAATTGATGTGGTTTCGATGGCTAGGGAGCAAACAAGCTTCGCCTAGGCTCGAGTTGTTGTTGTCTGTCTTTGAACCGCCGCCGGGTCGTCCCCTTATATACACGGGTGACGCTTGTCGGTCCGCAGAGTCCCACACCGGTTCATACTCATATCCCGGTTGGTCTCTCTCTATTCCTAACTTACAATGCAAGTTTACGGCTACAGGTTCTAAACCGACTACATGCCTTGGGCCTTCATCTGCTTAATCACCTTTAAACTACTAATGAAGCTAACCCGGCCCAGATAGGCCGGTTCACGCCCAGTGGTAATGTCCCCAACATTAGGACCCAGATTGATTTGAACTGGTTCATGTCAATCCTTCACAAAAATCTTTGTCTTCAACATCTTCTAGTAATTGGTAAACCGCCATGTCGTCATCATCTCTGGTTGCTGTAAACCGGCATGACGTCATCATGAAGTTAACATTTATGACGCCTTCTTTTATTAATAGATCTGCGATACCCAAGGCAGCAGCTCCACTTCCGAATCTTGTGGCTCCTGGATTCGCGCGCCTGACACACGTCCCCTGCCTTATAAATAGGACCGAAGGGTCATTTCCTTTTCTCCCCTTCGTCTCTTTCTCTTCGTCTTCCTCGTGTCGCCAGCCTCGGAGCTCCACCGCCGCCGTTGACCTCTGCACCATCTTGGGCCGCTGCATCAACCTGAACGCACCAGAGCACCGCGGTAGCCTTCCGCGTCTTCCTCGACTCTGGTAAGCCTTCTGTTCTTCTTAACATAGATCTATTCTAGGGTTTCGTGTTCTTGCCGTGTTCATCACTTGTTCATACTCGTACCTAGACTCCTGGACATATCTGTGAAACCCTGCTCTGACCAGCAGTAGCTTTTTAGCATCCGCCTGTAGTTTTACGCTCAAGTCTATAGATCTCATCCACATTCCTACCCATTGTTTACTTCTGTTCTGCTTTAACCTTTTGAATATTTTCTGTTTTTCTGAACTTGCGTCAGATCCATTGCTGCAATAAGACCTTGTGAAACCTGTTTCTGCATACTTAGCCATCCGCAACCTCAATTGCTTTCAATGTTTAGATCAGGTGGTTTAACTTAATATAGAAAAAGTTAATAAACCGGTATATACCATTAGTCCCCTTGTTGAACCGCTAGAACTCTTTAGCCATATGATGCCACTTCATAAAAATCCGGTTTAAATATACTGCCTCTGGTTTAGCATTGTTCATACCAACGCCTTCTTTTATCCAACATGTTCTTGAACTGGAATCACCTATTTCTTGTAGATCTCACCATGGCCAAACAAGTATATGAGTGCAACTGGGTTCCTTCTCGTGTCACAGAAACTCAGTTGGATAATTTAGTCTCGATCGGCGCTTTAGACAGCAAAGAGACTATTCACTGGAGGGTTCCTGGTGATGAATGTCCTCCCACACCTCAAGAGGGAGAGGTTGTGATCTTTGCGGATCACTTAGCCCAAGGCTTCAAACCGCCCGGCTCTAAATTTTACCGGGATGTGTTAGCCAATTTTCAACTCCGCCTGCAAGATACTGGCCCCAATTCTGTTACCAACTTATGTCACTTCCAAGTGCTCTGTGAGGTATACCTTCAAGAGAAACCCACAGTTGAATTGTTCAGAGACTGCTTCCAGTTAAACCGCCGCACAGAATTCACTGATGGTCCCAATACCGAATTGGGCGGTATGGCAATTCAGAAAAGGAAATAAATCACTTATCCCCATGCCAGACTACACACTCACCCCAAGGAGTGGAATGCAACATGGTTTTACTGCAAAGATACTTCCCCTGATGATGAAAATCCTTTGCCTGGCTTTCGTCTGGAGCGACTCAGCAATACACACCCCTTCCCACAAAGGTTAAGTGCCAAGGAGAGGAGTAAATACGCTCCACAATTATCCAAGCTCCGAGCCTTCATGGCCAACGGTTTAACAGGAGTAGATCTCGCACGCTGTTGGATATCATGGAGCATACTGCCTCTCAGCCGGCGCTCCGGTTTAATGTGCAAGTATATTGGTAGCGTTGATGACCCACTCCGACACACCAACATCCAGCTCTCCGATGATGAAGTCACAGAGGCTGTGAAGAAAATGCTGAACGAACCGGAGCACCTCTGCGCTCAAACCGGCCTGCTCCCTTTCTGTGCTACCAACAAATCGCCAACTGTAAGATTTTGATTGTACTTTTTACTGAACCTGTTATTGCTATCTCTGTCTGACATCAATTGCTGCTTAACCAGGGTGATAATCCGTTTTGGAGCAAGAAGCTTCCACAAGACAAACCGGAGAAAGCAGAATGGTCAACCCGGCTAAAGACCAAGGTCATCAAGAAGCCTGCTAAAAAGAGGAAAACCACTGCTTCATCTGATCCGGCTGTTGATGATGATGTGGGTAACTCGGACCTTGAGGTAGAACTCGATTAACTAGGCTTACTTTTTACACGCCTTATTGATGATGATACTTGTCAGGACGACGCTGAAGCCAGTAATGCTGATGTCGCTGAGGTAACTATTCTCTCTTCCGATTCAGATCCTTTGCCTTTGCCAAAATTTCGCCAGGCAAACCGGAAAGTTAAATTTTCTCATCCTCTTGCTTACTTGGATCCCAAATTTCTTATGAAGACTCAGCAACATGAAGCTCGCCGCACAATCCGGCACAGTGGCCAGGTAGTTACCTCCGCGGGTTTACCAAACAGTCCGATTTGAAAACGCTGCTCCGAGGTCTCCGACCTTTTTATTAATTTATATCCTAAAATGGGTTTCATCCGTCAACCTCTTAATCCGTCCGACTCCGATTATTAGGTTACTTCCCATTCTTCTTCTGGTGAATCGTTGGCCACTCAGCTGCCACCACTGAAAACGGTTCTTGGGTAAGCTAGACTGAACATATGCTTCTGGTATACCACGTTATAACTTATGTTGTTCCTTGACTCTTTGTTTCTCTTTCAGGGCTAAACCTAAACCGAGCAAGAAAGCCCACCTGGATAAAGCGGCCGAGGAAGATGTCGCCCCTGAACAGGATAAAACACCAGATCTTGAAACGTTCATTTATGAGGATATTCCCAATGATCCTCCCTTGCAAGATGATGCCATTCCTGAGAAAAGGCCTATCAATACCTCAGTCCCTGTTGACCAGCCTGCCAGCTCCGTCCAGATTGATAGATCCCGTAGTCCTTCAAAGCCTGCCGATAAACCGACCGCGCCAACGCAAACCGGCGAGTCCAAGGATGATGACGTTGTAATTACCGGCGTAGGTCGCTTTTAACCAGGGAATCCTGTCGCTTTGGCCAAGCATACTGTGAAAGAAGATTTTTCTGCCATGAATTAAGGCAAATGGGATGTTGATCTGGAAACATATGCTGCTCTAAGTGCCCAAGATCTTCATTCTGGTTACTTGAACCGGCTATATACTAGTCGTGACTGTGAAGCTGGCCTGGTAAAGATGATGAGAGATAAATTTGAGGTAACTTCCTTGTGCTTCTTCTTTCTTTAATTACTGCCACTGTATTAATCCTCCTAGCCCCCAAGGGCCGGTTTGTAACCTTCTTCAAGCCGGGACTTGAATATAGTCCTCAATACTTTGATATCCATCAATGTAGCCCCCAAGGGCCGGTTCAACTTAGTATAGTTAAACCGGGACTCCAATAAAGATTCTAACATCAGAACATAACTGAGCAAATAGCCATTAGCCCCCAAGTGCCAAGTTGAATACCTGTATTGAGCTTGGGACTTTGCGATTTAGTAATAGATGAAAATTGAAGGTGCATTAGCCCCCAAGTATCAAGCGTATAACTTGTTATGTGGTTGGTACTTCAAATTCTTGTACCGTTTGTTGAAAGCCAAGCATTGTCTTTATGCAGGCTGAAGTGAGGATCAAAGAGGACCGGATTACTGATCTGCAGGAAACTTTGAAAACCCAACAAGCTGAAACCGACAAGGCAAGGGAAGAAATAACCAGCGCTTTGAGCATCACAGAACAGCTGAAGGAGGGCTTCAAGAAGGAGCGGACTGATTGTGCCACTGAGAAGGCCGCTTTAATAAAAAGAGCTGAAAACGCTGAAGCTGCCCTTAAACCGGTGGTAGATGAGCTGACCGCCGTAAAGCGGCAAGTACATTCCATGACCGCTGCTATCTTTGGTAAGCTCCTTTTGGTTTCCTGGACAACTCTGGCCTGCTTATAATAGATCCGGTTTGTGATCTTTCATGTATTGTTGCAGGTACATGCATTGGTCACTTAGGGTCAGATGTTCGGAAGAAGTTGAAGGCTGCCTACACTTTAATTGAACAGCTGTATACCGGAGCGTAACGGATCATCACCACTGCATCTCATAACAATCCGGCACCCACTTTAATCCAAGACACTCTTAATAGGTTGTCAATGCTTACTGCTCGGATTGAAGAACTGAAAAAATCTGCTGCTCGAACCGGAGCCATTAATGCCTTGATCCGGGCAAAAGCATGGGTGCCGGATTTCGATCCTGTTGAGGCAGCTCAAGGCTATCCCAGCTTGAAGGAAGACGGCTCAGAGTTCAATGAAGATGATTTGAGGGCGATAAATCGTGCAGTACGCCCTCTGGCTTGTTAATTGGCTGAAGAGGCAGACTTGTCGCATTATCAAGCTCAGTACAATGATCAGAACAAACAAGTGCCTGCACCAACTCCTGAAGCGGAGAATATGATTCCTCCAATCCGTAAGCATACTTACGCTCCTGATATTGAACCGTCTTCTCTGATCCACGAAGAGGCTATCTTTCAAACTTTAATGGGAATCGACTGGACCACTGTTGATTTACAGCCAATGGATAGAGATGAGGAAGCTGAAACAGCGCGGGCCGACCCACAATCATCAGACCGGGGCGATGAACAGGCTTGAACCGGAAGCCAGTTTAAATAGCTGCTTTATTATGATCCGCCGGAACAACAATGATCTTATTTGGGCACCATGTTGCCTTGTAATAGGATAGTCAATACTTCTGCCTTGAATATGCCTTCGCGCATAAGTACTGATGCTTTTGCTTGAAATCCTCAATTTATATTTCCTGCAATCAGCAAATCTTGAACTTCGGTGGCGGTTATACCGCCAACCGGTTTATGACCTTTATATACATATCATCAATGTATTTAAGACGTATAATCAAATATGTGATACAAAATACCTGCCATCGCTGGGCATGAAGTTGGCTTAGCCAGGCTTGAAACGGAGTATTTATAAACCGTTACCATCAAAGGGGAGAAAACAACTCCCATGTAAACCGTGCTGGGTCATTATGAGCCCCCCTGCTACTTCATGATGTTAACAGGAAAGTTAAACCGGGCATATTTCTCCGGAGTACAAATGAACCGATTTCCGTCAGCTGAACCGGTAAAAAAGTGTTGTTGGTTTAAAGGAAACACAACAAAAATTGAAGAATAGTCATAAAAGAAATATGGAAGCAAAGGCAATGATAAAAACCGTTTGCAAAAACATGCTTTACTGAGCTGATCAGATGGTGTTACCACGGTCGGACAGGACCAAGCCCCCAATAGGAGTGACAATGGTTCAAGTCAGCCAGGTCCCCAAATGAAACCGTGGCATCTATGCCGATCAAAAGGCGTGGCAATGGTTCGGGTTCGACCAAGCCCCCAAGTGATTCTGTGGCCTTAGGCCGATCAAAAGGCGTGACTGGTTCAGACTTGACCATGTCCCGAAGTGATCTGGTGGCTTTCGCCTATCAAAAGGTGCCGCATTGGTTCGGACACGACCAAGGCCCCAAGTGATATCACAAAGCTTTTTTGAAAAGCAAATTTCAAGGGGTAAACCGGAGGCCGCTTTAAAACAGAACCACTCCATGTAACCACACATGATATGAAAGGACAGAGACCCCGCTTTAGCTGAGGCTCCAGTTTTATTATATCAATGATAATATATACACTGCCATAATATGTACATAGATAGAGCCGATGGCTCAAGTGTAGTAAGGCCGAAGATGAGCTATATTCCACGGCCTGTTGGTCTCCTCCTCTGATGTGCGTGAGTCTTTATGCTCTCGAATATCAATCAGATAGTACAACCCGTTGTGCAGATTCTTGCTGACCATGAAAGGTCCCTCCCAAGGTGGGGATAACTTGTGCAGATCCGTCTGATCTTGGATGAGCCGAAGCACCAAATCTCCTTCTTGAAAAGTTCTGGTTCTGACCCAGCGACTGTGATAGCGACGAAGATCTTGTTGATAAATCGCCGAGCGGGCAGCCGCTATGTCACGCTCCTCATCTAACAGGTCCAAAGCATCTTGCCGTGCTGTCTCATTGTCCGCTTCAACATAAGCCGCCACACGAGGCGAATCGTGCCGGATATCACTAGGGAGAACCGCCTCTGCTCCGTAGACCATAAAAAATGGTGTGTATCCTGTAGATCGGTTGGGCGTAGTGTTGACACTCCATAGCACAGACGGTAGCTCTTCAACCCAACATCCCGGTGTTCTTTGCAATGGAACCATAAGCCGGGGTTTGATGCCTCGCAAGATCTCTTGATTAGCTCGTTCTGCCTGCCCATTGGACTGGGAGTGAGCCACTGATGATACGTCAAGTCTGATGTGCTCCCGTTCACAGAATTCCTTCATAGCACCCTTGGATAAATTGGTACCATTGTCAGTAATGATACTGTGTGGAAAGCCAAACCGGAAAATCACCTTTTTAATGAACTGCATCGCTGTAGCTGCATCACACTTGCTAACAGGCTCCGCTTCAACCCACTTTGTAAACTTGTCAACTGCCACCAAAAGGTGGGTTTTCTTATCCTTGGATCTTTTAAAAGGTCCGACCATATCCAGCCCCCATGTTGCAAACGGCCAAGTAATTGGAATAATCCTCAATTCTTGAGCCGGCACATGAGCACGCCTTGAAAATTTCTGACAGCCATCACACCGTTTAACCAAGTCCTCCGCATCAGCATGAGCTGTCAACCAGTAAAACCCGTGACGAAACGCCTTAGCCACTAGAGACTTTGAACCGGCGTGGTGACCACAATCCCCTTCATGGATTTCACATAAAATTTCACAACCTTCCACAGGAGAGACGCAGCGTTGAAACGCCCCTGATACACTGCAATGATGCAATTCGCCATTGATAATTGTCATAGATTTGGATCGCCAGACTATCTGCCTGGCTAGAGTCTCATCCTCTGGCAACTCTCCCCGGTTCATGTACGCAAGATAAGGAACTATCCAATCCGGTATAATATGCAGGGCTGCCACCAATTGAGCCTCCGGATCAGGAATAGCCAAATCCGCTTCACCCGGGAGCTTGACTGACGGGTTGTGCAACCCATCGAGAAAGACATTAGGCGGGACCGGTTTACGCTGAGAGCCCAACCGGCTTAAAGCGTCCGCCGCTTCATTTTTTCGATGATCCACGTGCTCCACCTGATAACCCTTGAAGTGACCCGCAACAATATCCACCTCACGACGATATGCAGCCATAAGCGGGTCCTTAGAATCCCAAGTGCCAGATACCTGTTGAGCCACGAGGTCCGAGTCACCGAAGCACTTAACCCGACTTAGATTCATCTCTTTAGCCATCCGGAGACCATGGAGCAAAGCTTCATACTTAGCTGCATTATTAGTACAAGGGAACATTAAGCGGAGAACATAACAAAACTTATCACCCCGTGGGGAAGTTAATACGACTCCAGCCCCCGAGCCTTCCAATTGCCTGGATCCATCAAAATGGATAGTCCAATATGTGTGATCCGGCTTTTCCTCTGGTGCTTGCAACTCCGTCCAATCGTTGATGAAATCAACAAGTGCTTGAGACTTCACCGCCGTCTGAGGCACGTACTTCAATCCGTGCGGCCCATGTTCTATGGCCCACATGGCAATCCGGCCAGTCGCCTCCCGGTTCTGTATGATATCACCCAAGGGAGCTGAACTGACCACTATGATGGGGTGCCCTTGGAAATACTGCTTCAACTTCCGGCTTGCCATGAAAACTCCATATACCAGCTTTTGCCAATGCGGATACCTTTGCTTGGATTCAATAAGCACCTCGCTGATATAGTAAACCGGCCGCTGAACCGGATACTCCTTGCCTGCCTCCTTGCGTTCTACCACAATAGCCACGCTAACTGCACGAGCATTGGCCGCTACGTATAACAATAACGGATCCTTGTCGACCGGAGCTGCAAGAACGGGCGGATTGGCTAATTGCCGCTTCAAGTCCTCCAACGCTTCATCAGCAGCTGGACTCCAGATGAATTGATCTGTCTTTCTCAACATCTGGTATAAAGGGATGGCCTTCTCTCCGAGGCGGCTGATAAACCGGCTCAGTGCAGCGATCCGACCCGTCAAACGCTGAACATCGTTGATACACTTCTGTTTAGCCAGGGAGGTGATAGCCGTAATCTTCTCCAGATTAGCCTCAATTCCTCTGTTGGACACAAGAAAGCCCAGTAACTTGCCTTCCGGAACACCAAAGACACATTTGGCAGGGTTAAGCATCATATTATAAACCCGCAAGTTGTCAAAGGTTCCCTTCAAATCATCAACCAGCGTCTCCTTCTGCCTTGACTTGACTACAATATCATCCACATAGGCGTGCACATTGCGGCCGATCTGTTTATGCAGGCAATTCTGTACACACCATTGATAAGTGGCTTGGGCGCTCTTGAGCCCAAAAGGCATAGATACATAGTAGAAGGCTCCAAAGGGAGTAATAAACACCGTCTTCTCCTGGTCCTTAACCGCCATTTTGATCTGATGATACCCAAAATACGCATCCAAAAAACTCAAATGCTCACAACCCGTCGTGGCGTCAATAATCTGGTCAATGCGAGGGAGGGCAAAAGGATCCGCTGGACAAGCCTTGTTAAGATCCGTGTAATCCACACACATACGCCAAGTGCCATTTTTCTTAAGTACCAGCACCGGATTAGCGAGCCATTCTGGATGGAACACTTCAATGATAAAACCAGCTGCTAAGAGCCTGGCCACTTCTTCTCCAATAGCTTTGTGCCTTTCTTCGTTAAACCGGCGGAGAAACTGTTTTACTGGTTTATATTTGGGATCAACATTAAGAATGTGCTCAGCGAGTTCCCTCGGTACACCTGGCATGTCAGAAGGCTTCCATGCAAAAATGTCCCGATTCTCACGGATGAACTCGATGAGCGCGCTTTCCTATTTAGGGTCCAAGTTGGCACTGACAGTGAACTACTTGGATGAATCGTTGGGCACGAAGTCAACAAGCTTGGTCTCAGCCGTCGATTTGAACTTCAGATCTGAATCATGCTCCGTAGTCGACCTCTTCAAAGGGGTCATGTCCGCCGGATCAACATTGTCCCTATAATATTTCAACTCCTCCGTGGCACAAACCGACTCTGCATAGGCCGCATCACCTTCCTCACATTCCAAAGCAATCTTGCGGCTCCCATGAACCATTATTGTCCCTTTGTAACCCGGCATCTTGAGCTGCAAATAGATATAACAAGGCCGTGCCATGAATTTGTCATAAGCCGGCCGCCCAAACAAGGCGTGATACGGGCTCCGAATTTTCACTACCTCAAAGGTTAGTGTTTCAGATCGGGAATCATGCTCGTCCCCAAAAGCCACATCCAAGGCTATCTTACCAACAGGATACGCTGATTTGCCAGGCACCACACCATGGAACACCGTATTAGACGGTCTGAGATCCTTGTCTGTTAGCCCCATGCGGCGGAATTTCTCATAGTACAGGATGTTAATACTGCTCCCTCCATCCATGAGTACCTTGGTGAATTTATAACCTCCCACCTGAGGGTCTACCACTAATGCCAACTGGCCCGGATTGTCAACCC
>NC_057795.1:221661576-221669286 GCF_018294505.1 Triticum aestivum
GCTGCTCCGACCAGCGTAAATAATGCGGTACGGCCGGTTCAACAGAGTTCACTGCTCGCTTGTGAAGTTTCCGGTCGCGCTTATCCAAGCTAGTTGTGAAAACATGATACTGCCCATTGTTCAACTATTTTGGCTGGCTCTGATAACCCGACCACTGCTGCTGCTGCTGTTGGTTGTAACCCCCTTGACCACTCTGATTATCCGGGTTATTATTACCACCCTGATTGAAACCTGAACCGGAAGCTCCATCGTGACCCGGCCCATGGAAACCGGATCCTGAGCCACCACCTGACCCACGGTCATACCGGAAGGCATTAGAGTTTTTATATTCCTGCATAATGTAACAATCCTTCCAAAGGTGGTTAGCCGGCGCCTCCTTCGTCCCGTGTTTTGGGCAAGGCTAATTCAGCAAATAGTTTAAGCGATCCGGGTTAGGATTTGGAGCCCCATTACGATTCGTCGCTTTACCTCTGCGCCGCTGACCCTTGTCCTGCGCATTAGTGTTAGCCACAAAGTCCATGCTGCCATCCGCTTTACGCTTGCCTCCGTTTCCATGGCCCGCCGGTTTGTATTGATGCCCCTTAGAGTTGTTATTCTTTTTTCCCTTCCCTGCTTCGTCATCGTCAGTCTCGGGATCCTTGGTACTATCAGAATCAGCATACTTCACTAAAGCGGCCATGAGAGTTCCCATGTCATTACAGAACCGCTTCATACGCCCCAACTTCAACTTTAGAGGTTTAAACCGGCAGTTGCCCTCCAGGGTTAAGATCGCAGAGTCAGCATTAATCCTGTCAGACGAGTGCAAGACTTCAGAAACGCGGTGTACCCAATGGGTTGTTGACTCTCCGTCCTCCTGAACACAAGCCGCCAAGTCTACTATGGACTTAGGCTGCTTACACGTATCTTTGAAATTCTGGATAAACCGGGTCCACAACTGGGCCCATGAACTGATAGAATTAGGCGGCAGGCTCTTCAACCAAGTACGGGCTGTGCCTTCAAGCATCATGGTGAAGTACTTTGCACACACGGTCTCGTCCACATCCAGCATCTCCATTGCCATCTCATAACTCTCTACCCACGCTTCTGGAGATAAATCAGCGGTGTAATTTGGCACCTTGCGCGGGCCCTTGAAGTCCTTGGGCAGGCGTACATTGCGTAAAGCGGGGACTAAACAAGGCACTCCCAAGCTAGATGCGACCCCTGGCCCGGCAGAGGTGGTAGGACGAACCGGTGTAAGCTGATCTGCCTCGTTCTGTGCTGCTAACTCGGCCTCCCTTCGTGCCCGGGCCCGGTCCACTACATCCTGAGCATCGTGAACACCACCGGCCGGGTTATTGCCACAGGCCGCTTCACGGCCCCGCGCATTGCTTGATATGGCCGGTTCATCCAGGCACCTACTATAGCTCCGGCTTGGACGAGGTGTGGAATGAATCCGATCGCGATTGTTTGAATATGCCTCCTGTTGAATCAAAGCGGTCCGGAGAAGTTCCTTAACCCGGCGCGTCTCTATTGCTTGTGGAGAGTCTCCTTCGACCGGGATAGCTTCTAATCATGCAGCAGCTGCGACAAGATTGTCCATAGGATTAGAATAATGACCCGGAGGTGTCTGGACCGGCGGAGGAATCACAATGTTCTGCCGAGGAGGTTCCATCAGGCGGGGTTGGACCGTCGCTCCTGGCCCTGGTGCCTCGATCCGGTTTACCTCCGGGTGCCCCGGCGGATTACTGGTTCCAGCTCCCGGAGTGTGAAAGAGATTTAGAGGGTCGAACCCTAACGACAGGCGTGATCTGTGCTTCCGCTTCAAGACCTCCTGTGATGCGTTCTGGTCGAGCATGAGCTTATAGGCCTGGGCGTCCAAAGCGGCCCGCTCTGCAGCCATCCTGTCCTTCTCTGCTGCCAGGTCGGTTTTGGCCTGTACGATCTGCTCTCTCACCTTTGCAATCTCCGCATCATGGGCCTCCTGATCCGCCGGATTGGCCTCTGCCATAAGTACCGCTAGTGCGTCAAACAGGTCAGACAGAACTTGAACCGGTGGGGGCACAAGGCCTCCTGCCCTTGCTGCCGCTGCCGCTGCTGATCCGGAGAGCATTGCTGCTGCAGTCGAAGAGTGATTCGCCGCCTGCGTGCCGGCCATGAATATTCCAACCCGGTTGATCTGATCTGGGGTGTCCGGAACACTGTCGCCCTCGGAACAGCCCCTAATCTGGTCGTCTTGCAACTGGTACAATGATTCGGTCTCTCCGGTTGAGGACTCGTCGCCGGAATAGACGACGGTCTCGCTACCGTATTCTGACTCGTCCTCATGCTCTCCTCCGTGGATGACTCCCACGAAGGCACGCCTCACGGCCGGTTTAACCTGGGTAGATCTCGCACGCTGAGCCGTCTCGACGAGGTCGGTGCGGATGTCTGGCTCAGGCCCAGGCTCCCCAATCTTGCCGATAAAAATGTGTATGCCACCAAACGGGACCCGGTACCCGTACTCGATCGAGCCGGCTTCGGGACCCCATCCTGCATCGTCGATGTAGAGCTTGCCGCGACGAATCTTGGTCATCTGGCCCACAGCATAGCCTTCGAGTCCTTTGAGCTTGCCCTCCAAGATCATCAAACCGTCGTGCGATAGCCCCACGGTGGGCGCCAACTGTCGTGGATTTGTCACGGCAGATGTCCTTGTGAAAGGACTTAGTCGTGGAGCCATCGCTACGGGTTAACTTGAAGGGGTTAAAGCGGACACAAAGACACAAGGGTTCATACTAGTTCAGCCCCTTCGATGGAGGTAAAAGCCTATGTCTAGTTGTGATGGAATTGATGTGGTTTCGATGGCTAGGGAGCAAACAAGCTTCGCCCAGGCTCGAGTTGTTGTTGTCTTTCTTTGAACCGCCGCCGGGTCGTCCCCTTATATACACGGGTGACGCTCGTCTGTCCACAGAGTTCCACACCGGTTCATACTCGTATCTCGGTTGGTCTCTCTCTATTCCTAACTTACAATGCAAGTTTACATATCAAGCCGGTTTACGGCTACAGGTTCTAAACCGACTACAGGCCTTGGGCCTTCATCTGCTTAATCACCTTTAAACTACTAATGAAGCTAACCCGGCCCAGGTAGGACGGTTCACGCCCAGTGGTAATGTCCCCAACAAGTTCGCTCCTACTCGTCCCCGCACGTCCCTTAATACTACGTCGGTTTGCTCCTAGTCGTCCCGTCCATTCACATTACGGCAGTTCCACTAATCCTAACCCTCCTCCCAAATCCATGGCGTCCCAAATCTCCCGATTGGCGGTGAGTACAAGGTTAGAACCATCACCGGCAATGAGTTCGACATCATCTACCCCCGTAGTTCCGCGAAGGTGAAAGGATGCCTTTCTCACTTCAGACGCATGTTCGAAAACTCACATGATGAGTGGGTCGCTGGGCTAGATGTTGAGTACACCACAGTCATGGGACGAGAGAAGGATCTAAAGGACAAAGAGAGGAAGAAGCCCGCCGTGATCCAGGTTTGCGTACATAACGTTTGCTTGGTCTACCACATATGCCATGCCGACGTTGGGTGCCAGGATTTTAAGAACTTCCTCTAGGACAACACAGTGAAATTCATTACTCTAGACTTTAAGAACGACAAAGAAGTCCTGGGTCGGATAGGCCTCATTGTAGGCAACCCCTTCGACCTCCAGAAGAATCGGCTGGTGCCCTCTCGTCAGCCCTCAATGTTGACCCTGGCAGGAGCCATGGTTCATCCTTCATACCGTAAACTGGAGAAACCTCATTACACGTTTCATCGTCATGCATGGCAGCGGAATGTACCAGATATAGACCACATCCACTACGCTGCAATGGATGGCTACCTTTGTTTCAATATCTACAAGGGTTGGATGAAGAGCAATAGCCAAGTTGGCGGTTCAAGCAAAGAAGTATCGGCCAAGAGGAAGAGGGACAAGGACGAAGTCGAGGACGTGGACGAGGACTCCGAGTAAGGTGGCAGTGTCGTTGCTCATGGCGGTTCTAAACTTCTAATGCAGTGTCTACCGGATTAGTTGCATAGTTTAATTTCAGGTGTGCTTAGTTTAATTTGAGGGGTGTGTTGTGGTGAGCCCCCAGCAGAACTATGTTATATTTCTTCTCGTTACATTAACTCTTCAGTATGTACATACTAGTAGTAGTATTTCTTTAATAGAATTTAGAACCCCAATTAAGCACGTACTAGCTTTTTTAATAGTACTATATGCATAATTTGGCGACGAGCGCTCTCTATATGGCCAGCTCGACGAGGAGCGTCCCCCGTGCTGTTCTGCACTGTTATTTGGTGCTTGACACGTCGACCCGGTTGCTATATGTCCACATGTCGGCGATAGGAAGTACATAATTCTTGAAAGGGAGCATCGACAGAGGAGTATACTACATAATTCATGAAAGGGAGCGACTTAGTTTTGGAAAAATCTGCTTTTACGGAGTACGTACCCACTAGGGTATATAGGGCTCATCTAAAAAACATTCGTTTTTCCATTTGATAAGTCTCAATTCTACTATACTAGTAGTAGTACCATTACATGTTGTATTTCAAGGTGCGTTAGATCACCCGACGCAAGCAGTGTCAAGAGGAAACTAACCAATGCATGTACAAGTTCATGGAAATTTAGTGGTCATTCATGCATTCGTTCTAGTTAATGCCTCGGTAAACATAAGTTCTTGAGAAAAACGAGTGTACTGTGCAAACTAAGAAATTAATTCGACCACTCACCATCTACCTTGGTTGGAGAGATTTTGAAATCGAGCCATAAACTGGAAAGGAGGGAGTAGTAACTTTTGTCTCAATTACTATTTGTGGCCTTGTATAGATGCAAAATGTATTTTTTTATAGTGGCCTTGTATAAGTAAATAGAGGGAGTACTAACCAAAGTACGTAGTAGGGACGAGGAGTAAACGGAGGGAGTAGTAAAATTTTCTCCTTGTGCTGCGAGCCACCGCGCGCGTGGGCGAGGGAGCGGGCGTAAAGGCGTACAGTAGTACTCCAGCTACACCTCATCCTGCGAGCCACCGCGCCCGTGGGCGGGGGAGACGGCGTACTAAGCAAGTTTCTCCTCGTTCTGTGAGTTGACAGGACACATCAAAAGTACTCCAGTGTATAGAGCCTTGCCTCTAAGGTAGGCCCCACATGGTTTGCCTCTTTTTTTAATTTAACATAACACGTCAAGTCGCAATTTGTTTGTTCACTCGTGGTAGACGATCCTCCCTCCACCAAGTGGACAACCAGTACACGTGCCAAATTACCTCATGGGCTGCCTTTTTTGTACATAAATGAGCTCCACCGTGTACCCGCGCGGGTGTGGTTGGGAAAGAGACGGGAGTACGTGCGTCGTGCGTGCATCTCTTCTCTTCATGCACGCCCCCACATACGTGTGTGTGTGTGAGAGAGATACAAACCTAGACATAATGTGTCGTCCATCCCCATGCCTCCGCCCAGTCCGACCACCAGTCACCACCATGGCACCACGCCCCACTCCTCCTCACCTTATCTCTCATATTTCTCCCTCCATTTTTATATACAAGGGGTCACTATCAAATTTACAATTTGCAGATATACAAGGCCACTAACACTAATCGATGCAATATTAATGGTGTTTGCCTCGTGGTACTAGCAAAGGAGGACATTAATTATCCCTTGCATGCATGCGGGAGTTTGTAAAAAATGCATCTTGATGTTCTATGCAATGCACGGGCATCTTGCTAGTCCATGAAAACAACACATGGAAAAATTACACAGCGAACGAGGGATTTGAATCTGTTGGGAGGGGCTGTTTGGATCTTGCCCGTGGTAGCCAAAATATTGGCGACCCTTTTGTCCACCGGTGCCTTTGCCACCGATGAACGAGGAACGGCTCGGGTGCTCATGTTGTCATGCATCCTCCAATGCACACGTTGGAGATGAGCTCGCACGAGCTGTGTTTTTTTGTCCCACAACGCCGCCCGAGCCGCCCGCAGACCGACCGGCGACCCGCAAATTATGC
This sequence comes from Triticum aestivum, assembly GCF_018294505.1. Taxonomy (NCBI): domain Eukaryota; kingdom Viridiplantae; phylum Streptophyta; class Magnoliopsida; order Poales; family Poaceae; genus Triticum; species Triticum aestivum. The sequence continues at coordinate 221,667,577 of NC_057795.1, forward strand.
CATCCAACCGTAGCCGCACACATTATGACAGCAAGTCAACCAACCAGACGAAATTCACGCATACACATAGACAAACTGATATTTCATATAAACAATGACGGAAATCATATAAAATACTGGATTTTCACACAAACATGACGGATTTCATTACATTCAAATGAGCTACGCGGTGCTAGTTTTGGACAGCACAGGTATATAATACCTGGCCTAAATGGTCGCCCGCCGATCGATTTGTGTTCCTCATGTCCGGCAGCACGATCACTGGACTGTCGGGAGCCCCGGAGGTATATGCTTCAGCGCAAAGGACGGCTCGCTTCCCCACTGCCCAACTGATATCATTGGCTGGTGCCGAAGATGATGGTTGCCGGCACCAGTTCAAGTTCATCACCGGCCACTACTTCGCCATGGCCGGCACCGGCTCGAGTTCATCCTAACATTGACCTCTTCCGTGGGGCCCATGCAGGGTCGACGAAGGTCCTCACAACAAAAGGATTCGGCAAGACACCTGTTGTGTACACCGGCGTCGCCTCCGCGGTGGCCTTCATGGGACCCAAGCGGCGGCGACCTCCCGTGCTCTACTTCTCCTCGATGATGGTGGCAGACGCGGAGGCGCTGGCCACCGACTCATCACTCTCCGCGCACCCGGCTTCTGTCGCTGCTTGCATGGCGCGGCCGCCGGCATGGGAGTCTCGGCCACAGAAATGGGAGACGCGGTACGAGGTGGCGGCGTGGACGGCAGCAACGATGCCCGTGCGCCGCTCCTCGTCGAGCTGGCCTAGAGTGGCGAGTTGCTGAACCGCGCGCCGGCTTGGGGCGGCAACTGGCTCCGTCGGGCGAGGGGAGGGAGGTGGATCAGCGAGCTGCATAGCTCGTATCCGGCGGGTTACCCAGTCGGCTTGGATGCGGAATAACTACTCTTCGTAAGCCATTGTAAGAGTGGACAAAATGGTGGAGGAGATAGGGGAGCGGCGGAGGTGTGCGATTCTTGGTCGGTGTTTGGCCTCGTTTAAATAGGAGATTAAATAGATGGTGGACGAGAGGAGCTCGGCCGGCGTTGCGTTTAACACCGGCCTGGTCATGAACGGACGTGTGCCCAGAGTGGGTTTCTCGGCTTCCACACGGGCGGGTTTCATGGAGGAGTTTGAATGCGACACGGAGGCGTGTTCAGCCGGGCATGCCGCGAGTGGCACCCTCGACTCTGACCTAGGACACCGCGCCATTCTTCCACTGACGTGTGGGCTCTTTGGGTGCATGGCCTGCATGTTAGTGACCCAACGCAGGCAGCGCACAGCATAGGAACCTTTGGTGGGCCAGGGCGGTCAGGAGCGGGCATTTCATAAACCGATGATTGTGCATTGAGTGTGATGTCATCTTTTTCATGTAGTTAAGCATGTGTCTTGTGTCGTGTGTTGTGTGCATGCAGGCGCGCGAGTGTTGCGTGCGTGCAAGGGTGCGCTTCAGTGTTGCATGCATGGGTGCGTATGTGCGTGTGTTCATGAGTGCATGTGTACGTGTCAGTGTTGCACGCCAGCATGCGTGCGTGTGTACGTTATGTGTACGTGTCAGTGTTGCACGCCTACATGCATGCGTGTCTTGTGTGCGTGCATGTGTACATGCGGGGTGAGGCTACACGTCAGTCGACTGACTTTTTCATCTATGGTCATTAGATTTTCCAGCCGTTGGATACGAAATCAAGGGCCTCCAGTTTAT